>NC_140987.1:173162546-173194527 GCF_052327205.1 Somniosus microcephalus
GTGCTACAGTTGGCCTCTGTCACCTTGGGCTAGAGAGGGGAAGGACAGCCAGGGTTCCCATCATGTGCACTGTCCAGAGTACATTACAGCTGAAAATGAGCCATGTGGTGATGTTCTCCAAATAGTCTGGTGACATCCACTGTTTGGGCCCATACACGAAGGATGGTTACTTCAGCAAGTTGTATTGAAGGGTGTCTATCACCTGTGGAACTGACCCCGAGCAGAAGTCAATACCTATTGGAAGGTGGTGAGGGGCTTGTACCTCATGTAAGATGTGTGAAAGTACTTTTTTCCCCTGTCTCTAAAGATTAATTAAAGTGATCAGCATTTCGAACAACAGAACAATAATTAACAATGGCCTGAAAATTGCTGTGGCAGGCCAACGAACGGCGCCCGCCATTAGTTGGACTTGCTCTTGCCCGTTTAATGTCGATGACATTTTGCCCTGCAAGTTGCTGGAAGTGCTGTTAATCTTGTCGTTGTTTTGACAGCAAATTTTGGGCCATTATATTTTGAGTTCCCCTCCCAGCCTGCTAGATTGATGTAATCATATGTCTGCCTGTGAACACTAATTACTAAAGTATCTTTACATTGTTAACCAAAAGCCTGTTTTATGAGAACCTGGCAGTGTTCCTTTTGAGAATGGCAACATCAACATGTTCCACCTTCCATCTCCGTGAAGTTCTTTGTGATGTTTTTTCTAGTTCAAGGCACTAACTAAATGCAAGTTTATATTATTTACTCGGTTTGTTCTAAGCTCCTATTTTATGGACCCTGATCTGTTAAATGTAGCAGGATTCCAAGCACCGTGGGACGTTTTACAACATTAAAAGCGCTATATAAATGTAAGTTGTTGTGTTTGATTCAATTTAGCAACCAAATAAAGCGGAATTGGAATGGAATCCCTTGCATACTAATTGTTGGCAAGGAGTGTTTAAGACTTCTGATTTAACTTGTATTCCACTGAGAGCGAATTCCTGCTCTGTTGACTGTAGTTGAGGGAGAGTACCCCTCAGATTAATTACAAACAGTACTTTCAGACATTTTCAAGAGATCAACCTGCAAACAATAGTTATTTCAACCATTATGCACCTGTCCTTTGGAATTTTTTTTCAAACCATGTCCCCTGGCTACCCCATGTCTTGGAACTGCTCTTAAAATTTCTGTCTTTGCGTGTGCCTTTGGTCTCCCCCTTTAAATTCCTTCAGCCAACCATGTCTGTGCTGATTCTTTGCTAAAGCAATCCAAAGCTAATCCATTTCCCTGTTATCTCACCATAGTCTCTTAGAGTGCTTGGGGCTGCTATGTGCGTATCGCAGGTGCCGTCGGTGACCATTCCCAGCCTTAACCTTCAATGACCAAAGCATTGGCCCTTCCCTTTAAGGAAGGGAAGGAGCCTGTAAAACCGGCAGTGCTGCACGGAACATTATGCAGCGCTCTGCCGCTACCGCCAGCCTCGCTCCCTTTAGTGCTCTAAGGAAAGTGGTAACGCTTGATTTAGAGCTCCAATTCCCTCTTGGAGCGCTAAACCGGAAGTTCCTGTCGGAATCAGTTATATAGCACCCACCGATACTTTTGTGCTCCCGCAAAAGTTATCGCCCCAAACGGGGCACTACGCAATGTCTAGCCCAAGTGTTTTGTGTCTTTTGTCTTGTTTGCTGATTGATGCTCATATCAATATTGGCTGAAAATTTTTTGTTTTGGGACTTCAATCTGAGTAAGTTGGATTTCATTCATAAAATTGTGTAGGACAGTGCCATATTTAACCAGAAAGTTGCACTATTTTTATTGTGGTTTAACATATTCCAACAGCTGAATCATCTGTTTAATAATTCATAGGATATTTGATTCCCAAAATAATCAGTTAGCGCAGTGCTAATCCCATCTAAATGCCTGTAAACAGTGAAGTCTCACCTTTATTGGATTTTTGTCAATCTCGATAAGTAATTTCCTCACGTCAGCCTCTGGGTTCTTTTTGAAAATCGACAAGCTGGTAAATATTAGTGCAGCCGGCTATGCATCTCTAGTAACCAGTCCGTCCTTGTACAACAGTTTGTTATCTCAATAATTTTAAAACATTTGATTGGATTCTCACCAAACTTGCTGAGATTATCATCTCAGACATTTGGTTCCTTTACACGATGATCCTTATAGAGCCCTACTGATATCTTACTGTAAAACTTTGACAAGAGACTTTACGTTGTCCAATTTGAAATGTCTTAAAACAAAACCAGAAGCATTGGCAACTGAGTGTGTGAAGGTACAGATCTGCCATGATCTAATTTGAATGGTGGAACAGGCTTTGAGGGACTGAATGGTATACTCCTGTTCGTATGTTTCTAACCGACCATTCACTCTCCCCTCCTCCCACTCACTTGCCCTGAGGGGGAGTGCCCAGAGGCCCCATCACTCTCAAAGTTTCCTGCTCCCTTTCCTTTCCTCCTCCCCTCCCTTCATATCTATTATCCTCAAAGAGGCTTTGTTTACTTTAAAAATTCAAAGAAATCAAATTAGAATGAGGAGAGAATCTGCCTATCTATTTCTGTCTTTCTTTCCATCTCTTTTTGCCTGCCTCTCTCTCTCGCACATAGGTGTTAGAAATTCGAATCTCTGTCTCAGACATGTAAACCATCAGCCTTGACCTTTTCTGTCAGTAAAACACAGGTGGAGATATTGAGTTATCTAATTTTTTTTTAATTTAGCAAACATTAAAAAAGCACTCTATACAAAAAAACATACACACTCAGCCTAGTTATAAAAAAAACAACACTCAGTATAAATTTTTGCCTCAGTAATTCTTTAGAAATTTGTCCTCTTTTTCAAAATTCTTTGAAGCAATGCCATTGGACAGAAATTGCTCAGACCTTAAGAAAAATATCCCATCAGTAGAGCTGACTGAACAGTAGTAATGGATCCAAAGAAATTAGGTACATTGTACGTGCTTAGGCTGCACAATCCAGATTCAGCTTTGTCATAGGTCTGGGCAAAAATATTAAGTCCAAGCTCAAGTTTTTGGGAAGGCTTTCAAGTAACAACTTGAATCAAGATATTAAAATGCAAAAATACAATTCAGTGGATAAATGTAATTATGCTATTGTAAAATATGTTTTTAGAATTTTAAAATTTTGTTTCAACCCCTATTTTAAAAATTAGGAACTTCAGCGACTAAATAAAAAAATGATGAATGAAAATAAATTTCAGAATACATTTTGGGTGATTTGTGGGAACCTGGTGGACAGATTGTGCATCACAGGGTGATAGACACTGACTATAAAATAACAGCTATTGTGTGTCACATAATTACATTTTTAACATTGAAATACCTGTCATAGTGTCACTTATAGGAGTGACCGGTACTGAGTGAATCACATACCCCACATACTGGATTTACTTGTAATAGATGTGCAAGTGACTTCACTAAAGATAGGATTTGATCTGAGTAAGGATTCTTTCCTCTGGTCAGATCTTAACCTGGATGTATGGCTGAAATTAGTATGACAGCACACTTCAATCATGACATGGGCCAGGATTTTACTAACCTTGGCGGGACCATGGCGGGCGACATCGGTGGCGGGTCCCCACCCTGCTGCTGGCTCCATGCTGCTCTGAAATAAATTTCCCTTGATTGGGCTTGTTAAGCCCGCCAAGCGCATTTCCTGGCCAATTAGAAGAAGCGGGTCTGGTGACGTCATTTAATGACACGTCATCGGCCGGTTTCCTTAAAGGATCCATGGCGAAATTTATTTTGACATTTGTGCTGTCAATGTTCTGCAGCATTGAGGTGCTGCAAACAGTGACAATGACGGCACAAAAGCACAAGGCTGCACCCAGGCTCTCCCATGACTCCCTCCATATGCTTATGGAGGGAGACACAGCACGCAGGGAGGTCCTCTTCCCTTCCCATGGGTGGAAGAGACCTCCCCAGGAGATCAACACAGCCTGATTGCACAGGAGGGCACAAGCAGGGATGTGGCCAGGCTGCAGTGCCGCAAACGTTTCAATGATCTCAGTAGATCACGAAACGTTAGTACAAAGCCACAATCAACCTCATCCTGCAGTGCCTGTCATCACATCCCCATCACTCTGCCTTCCCTACCCTACTCCTGCACATCCTTACTCACACCAACTTACCTTGCACTTCCACCCATCCCCCTCTATCAATATTATCACTTCCCCATCTCACTAGCCACCCCTCACACTCACCCTCATCCTAGTGCAATCATACCAACTAACAACGCACAAGGGGAGGTACTTGGGTGTTTTATCCAATGTTCATGTAATGTTTCTGTTAATGTGTTGTGAAACATTGAAACCTTTATTTTCAACGCTTTGTGTTCTTGGACTAATTTGTGTGCACCTTTGGAAGTGGCTTAGTGAGTTGGAGTGACTGGTGAGACATAACAGTACCCCCCCGCAATGTTGATGAGTGTGAAAGGAATGGCTTGGGCATTGTTGGCATGCTTTATGGTGTTGGTGTGGGGTGGTGCCAACCTGGCACATCATGTGGCAGCCAGGGTGTACAGTGCCAAGTGAAGTAAATCTGGCCATGGTGAGGCCATCTCTGGCCTCCCGGGCAGCAATGTGGTTGGGTGCTGATGCCCTCTGCCCTTTTTAAAAATAAAAAAAAATCATTTATGGGATCAGGGCATCGCTGGCAAGGACAGCATTTATTGCCCACCCCTAATTGCCCTTGAGAAGGTGGTGGTGAGCCGCCGCCTTGAACCGCTGCAGTCCATGTGGTGAAGGTACTCCCACAGTGCTGTTATGTAGGGAGTTCTAGGATTTTGACCCAGTGACGATGAAGGATCGGCGATATATTTCTAAGTCAGGATGGTGTGTGACTTGGAGGGGAACTTGGAGGTGGTGGTGTTCCCATGTGCCTGCTGCCCTTGTCCTAGGTGGAAGAAGTTGCGGGTTTGGGAGGTGCTGCCGAAGAAGCCTTGACAAGTTGCTGCAGTGCATCTTGTAGATGTTACACACTGCAGCCACGGTACGCCGGTGGTGGAGGAAGTGAATATTTAAGGCGGTGGATGGGGTGCCAATCAAACGGGCTGATTCGTCCTGGATAGTGTCGAGCTTCTTGAGTGTTGTTGGAGCTGCACTCATCCAGGCAAGTGGAGAGTATTTCATCACACTCCTTACTTGTGCCTTATAGATGGCGGAAAGGCTTTGGGGAGTCAGGAGGTGAGACACTCGCCACAGAATACCTAGCAGGTGCTCTTGTTGCCACAGTATTTATGTGGCTGGTCCAGTTAAGTTTCTGGTCAATGGTGACCCCCCAGGATGTTGATGGTGGGGGATTCAGCGATGGTAATGCCGTTGAATATCAAGGGGCGGTGGTTAGACTCTCGCTTGTTGGAGATAGTCATTGCCTGGCACTTCTGTGGCGCGAATGTTACATGCCACTTATCAGCCCAAGCCTGAACATCGTCCAGGCCTTGTTGCATGCAGGCATGGACTGCTTCATTATCTGAGGAGTTGTGAATGGCGCTGAACACTGTGCAGTCATCAGCAAACATCCCCATTTCTGACCTTATGTTGGAGGGAAGGTCATTGATGAAGCAGCTGAAGATGGTTGGGCCTAGGACACTGTCCTGCGGAACTCCTGCAGCAATGTCCTGGAGCTATGATGATTGACCTTCAATCACCACAACCATCTTCCTTTGTGCTAGGTATGACTCCAGCCAGTGAGAGTTTTCCTCCTGATTCCCATTGACTTCAGTTTTACTAGGGCTCCTTCATGCCACACTCGGTCAACTGCTGCCTTGATGTCAAGGGCAGTCACTCTCACCTCACCTCTGGAATTCAGCTCCTTTGTCCATGTTTGGACCAAGGCTGTAATGAGGTCGGGAGCCGAGTGGTCTTGGCAGAACCCAAACTGGGCATCAATGAACAGGTTATTACAAACATAGAAAAATAGGAGCAGGAGTAGGCCATTCGGCCCTTCGAACCTGCTCCACCATTCAATATGATCATGGCTGATCCTCTATCTCAATACCATATTCCCGCTCTCTCCCCGTACCCCTTGATGCCTTTTGTGTCTGGAAATCTATCTCCTTCTTAAGTATATTCAGTGACTTGGCCTCCGCAGCCTTCTGTGGTAGAGAATTCCACAGGTTCACCACCCTCTGAGTGAAGAAATTTCTGCTCATCTCAGTCCTAAATGTCCTACCCCATATCTTGAGACAGTGACCCCTCGTTCTAGACCCCCCCCCCCAAGCCAGGGGAAACACCTCCCTGCATCCAGTCTGTCTAGCCCTGTCAGAATTTTATACGTTTCAATGAGAACCCCGCTCGTTCTTCTAAACTCTAGTGACTACAGGCCTAGTCGACCCAATTTCTCCTCATACGACAGTCCCGCCATCCCACGAATCAGTCTGGTGAATCTTCGCTGCACTCCCTCTATATCCTTTCTTAGGTAAGGAGACCAAAACTGCACACAATACTCCAGGTGTTGTCTCACCAAGGCCCTGTACAACTGTAGTAGGACATCCTTGCTCTTGTACTCAAATCTTGCAATGAAGGCCAACATACCATTTGCCTTCCTAACTGCTTGCTGCACCTGCATGTTCGCTTTCAGTGACTGATGTACAAGGACACGCAGGTCCCTTTGTACATCAACATTTCCCAATCTATCACCATTTAAATAATACTTTACCTTTCTGTTTTTCCTACTGAAGTGGATAACGTCACATTTATCCACGTTATACTGCATCTGCCATGTATTTGCCCACTCATTCAACTTGTCTAAATCGCCTTAAAGCCTCTTTGCATCCTCCTCACAACTCACAATCCCACCTAGTTTCATGTCGTCAGCAAACTTGGAAATATTACATTTGGTTCCCTCATCCAAATCATTGATATATATTGTGAATAGCTGGGGCCCAAGCACTGATCCCTGCGGTACCCCACTAGTCACCGCCTGCCACCCTGAAACTGACCCATTTATTCTTACTCTCTGTTCTTGTCTGTTAACCAATTTTCAGTCCATGCCAGTATATTACCCCCAGTCCCATGTGCATTAATTTTGCCACTAACCTCTTATGTGGGACTTTATGTTGTTGGTGCTGCTGGTGTTAGGGCTGATCGTGGTGGGTTTCTGAGGACCAAGGTGAGAGTGTATATAGGGCACCCATGTTGATGGAATAGATGGCAGGTGAAGTACAGATGGCAGAAGCGATCTGTCAATGTTGAGAGAGCAAATGAGGTCAGACTGGATGGAGACTTGTGTAAAGACTTGCAGCATGGTGAACCTGTTGTGGAAATGCAGTGAGGAAGAGCTTGTGGCTGCGGGAAGATACCTCTGTAAGGTGGGAGCTTTTACTTTACATTTGAAGCTGTCAACTCAACAGCTGATTCAATGGTCACTCAACTCCCACCTCAGCTTGACAGTCATGGTCCACAACCAGCGTGGACCCCATGGGCGAGCTGTCAAATGCAAAAGGTAAGCTGAAAATCATTAAGTGGCTCTAAACAAGCCACTAATGACCTGAATTAGGTCCCCCACCACTGCATGCTGGGTTTGCTCGACACGGACAGACCCGACGTCAGGAAAGTCACGTGGCGGCGGGTTCACAGCTGGGTCCCGACCCGCTGAGGAAAAAAACACTTTCCCACCCGACCCGCCACCGATCGTGCCTACTGACCCCCCACAAAATTCCAGCCATGGTTGTAACTGCATTCATTTGTATGGTACTAAATTCATGATCACAGCAAGCTGTATTAGTTTTAAGCCCTCGTCTTCTGCCTCCACCACAGCATTTAATCCAGGGTGATTCCAAATGACTTTGCGGCTTGTTGTCTTGTAGTGTGCCCCATTAATCATCCAATCACACACAGTCCCATGCCAAGTGGGAGTGGCAGGAGATGTGTGAAATATTAGATGAGATAAACATAGTGAGAGGGAAAATTTTAAGGGGTTTAGCATCTTTGAAAGTAAATAAATCGCCAGGCCCGGTTGGAATGTATTCCAGGCTGTTAAGAGAAGGAAAGGAGGAAATAGCGGAGGCCCTGACCATAATTTTCCAATCCTCTCTGGCTACAGGTGGAGTGCTGGAGGACTGATAACATTGCACCATTGTTTAAGAAGGGAGAAAGGGATGGACCAAGTAATTATAGGCCAGTCAGCCTAACCTCTGTTGTGGGTAAATTATTTGAAAAAATTCTGAGGGACTGTATAATTGTCATTTAGAAAGGCACGGATTAATCAAGGAAATTCAGCATGGATTTGTTAAGGGAAGGTCGTTACTGACTAACTTGATTGAATTTTTTGAGGAGGTAACAAGAAGGGTTGATGGGGATAGCGCGTTTGATGTAATCTACCTGGATTTTAGCAAGGCTTTTGACAAGGTCCCACATGGCAGACTGGTTAGAAAAGTAAAAGCCCATGGGTTCCAATGGAAAGTGGCAAGTTGGATCCGAAATTGGCTCAGTGGCAGGAAGCAAAGGGTAATGGTCGACAGATGTTTTTGTGACTGGAAGGCTGTTTCCAGTGAGGTTCCACAGGGCTCAGTACTAGGTCCCTTGCTTTTTGTGGTATATGTCAATGATTTAGACTTCAATGTAGGGGTATGATTAAGAAGCTTGCAGACGATACAAACATTGGCTGTCTGGTTGATAGTGAGGAAGAAAACTGTAGACTATGGGAAGATATTGATGGACTGGTCAGGTGGGCAGAAAAGTGGCAAATGGAATTTAATCCAGAGAAGTGTGAGATAATGCATTTGGAGAGGGCTAACAAGGCAAGGGAATGCACAATAAATGGTAGAAAACTGACAAGTGTAGAAAAACAGGAACCTTGACGTGTATATCCACAGACCCCTGAAGGTAGCAGGACAGGTAGATAGGTGGTTAAGAAGGCATATGGGATGCTTTCCTTCATTAGCTGAGGCACAGCATATAAGAGCAGGGAGGTTATGCTTGAACTGTATAAACAGTAGTTAGGCCACAGTTAGAGTACTGCATTACAGAAAAGATGTGATTGCACCAGAGAGAGTTCAGAGGAGAATTACGATGATGTTGCCAGGACTTGAGAATTTTAACCATGAGGAAAGATTGGATAGGCTTGCTTGTTTTCTTGGGAACAGAGGAAGCTGAGGGGAGTTTTAATTGAGGTGTATGAAATTATGAGGGGCCTCGATAGAGTGGATAGGAAGGATCTATTTCCTTTAGCAGAGAGGTCAATAACCAGAGGCCATACATTTAAAGAGATTGGTAGAAGGATTAGAGGGGAGTTGAAGAGAATCTTTTTCACCCAGAGGGTGGTGGGGGGTCTGGAACTCACTGCCTGAAAGGGTAGTCGAGGCAGAAACCCTCATCGCATTTAAAAGGTATTTGTATATGCCCTTGAAGTGCCGTAACCTACAAGGCTATGGATCAAGAGCTGGAAAGTGGGATTAGGCTTGTCGCTACTTTTTGGGCTGAATGGCCTCCTTCTGTGCCGTAAACTTCTATGATTCTATAATTCTAAGTATTCATGGCTTGCTCTTATTAATCACACGTGGTTAAGGCTAATTTTAATTAACAAAAGTACTATTTAGAAGCCTATTAATTAGAAGTTGGTACCCAATAAATAAATGGGGTTATGCTCTTGGGGCGCAAATTTTGGATCGTTAGCGTTTGTTTTTTGGGCGCTACAAATGCCCTTAGAGCTACAAAATGACGTCTGCGGCGGTACACGCACTTGTGGGATAAATCGCGCCAGAAACCATATTGGCGAGGGCGTAAGTGCGCGCAGTGAACATCCGGCGGAAGTATGGAGAGCTGGCAGATCATGACGACAGCGGTGCCATTTTGGAGCTCATGCTCCAGCTAACACCCTCTCTTAACCTCGCACAGCTGAACATGTGTTCAGCAGCAGGAAGGATCCCCTACCAGCGCTATTTAAAGGGATCATCACCTACTTACAGATTAGTTGCTGGTTGATTTCTTCTGGCTGTTGCTATGATTCTACAAGTTTTTGGTGCTTTCTATAGTTGTTTCAAGTTGCAAAAGTCCACAGGGAGTGGTGTGGAAGGGCTGAAGGACTTTGTTCTGACTTCAGGAATTCTGCTCAAACCACTTCCTGCCAGACGCGGGTGCACTAGTAGGCATTCCCCTTGGAATACAGCACGACTTGGAGAATGAGCAGAGGCCACGCAGAGCAGGGCAAACTGCTGGAAGAGGGAAGATGGGAAGTGGGAGTCGGGCTCTCAACAGGAGGCCATATCCGCCCAGGGTGTTCAGGGAGCAATTCTCCTACCTGAACCTCAGTGAGGAACAGTGTATGAGATGTCTGCGCTTCAGTAAAGATGTCCTTACTGAAATCTGCCACCTGCTGCAGCCACACCTGCAACCTCAGAGCAGGGCAAGGACCGCATTGCCAGTGGCTGTGATGGTGACCGTGGCGATGAACTTTTATGCGTCTGGCTCCTACCAGGCTGGAGTTGGAGATGGTTGCAACAACCCACAGTGTGCCGTCTACTGTTGTGTAAGGGAGGTCACTGAGACTCTCTATTCCAAGAGAGCTTCACTACCTTTCACTTGCCAGAGACCAGCAGGTGGAACGAGCACGTGGCTTTGCTCGGGTTGCAGGCTTCCCCATGGTTCAGGGCGTCATTAGCTGCACGCAAATTGTTTTGCAGGCGCCGCAGGCACCTCAAAGCACTGGAGAGGTACCACCAACGCTGCCTCCGCAAGATCCTGCAAATCTCGCTCAGGCCAACATCCCCAGCATCGAAGCTTTGACCACGCTCGATCAGCTCCGATGGACGGGCCACATTGTCCGCATGCCCGATACAAGACTCCCAAAACAAGCCCTCCACTCGGAGCTCCAACACGGCAAGAGAGCCCCAGGTGGGCAGAGGAAATGCTTCAAGGACACCCTCAAAGCCTCCTTGAAAAAGTGCAACATCCCCACCGACACCTGGGAATTTCTGGCCCAAGACCGCACAATGTGGAGGAGAAACATCTGGGAAGGCGCCGAACACCTCGAGTCTCTTCGCCGGGAGCAAGCGGAAGCCAAGTGCAAACAGCAGAAGGAGCTCACGTCAACCCAAGCACCCCACCCACCCGCCCCTTCAACCACCGCCTGCCCCACCCGTGACAGAGACTGTAGGTCCCGCATTGGACTCATCAGTCACCTGAGAACTCATTTTTAGTGTGGAAACAAGTCATTCTCGGTTCTGAGGGACTGCCGAAGAAGATGGTGACGGTGGCGATGAACTTTTATGCGTCTGGCTCCTACCAGGTTGGAGTTGGAAATGGTTGCAACATCTCAGTGTGCCATCTACTGTTGTGTAAGGGAGGTCACTGAGACTCTCTATTCCAAGAGAGCTTAACTACCTTTCATTCTTTCTTGCCAGAGACCAGCAGGTGGAATGAGCACGTGGCTTTGCTAAGGTTGCAGGCTTCCCCATGGTTCAGGGTGTCATTAGCTGCACGCAAATCGTTTTGCGGACGCCGCATGTCAACTCAGCCATATATCGGATCCGAAAGGGTCCAGCTGATGTGCGACCATAGGTAGTGAATCATGTAGGTCAATGCCCGGTATCTTAGCAGCAATCATGTTGCCTTTATTCTGCGGCAGTCCGCTGTGCCAGCTGCATTTCAGCCACCACGGCAAACCAAAGGGTGGCTACTGGATGACCAGGCTATCCGCTAATGACATTGCTCATGACTCCGGTGCATCACCCATGCACACGTGTGCAGCAAGCATACAATGAAGGAAGTGTTTATTTGCAGCACCTAAAGCTCTGATTGGCCCCCTTGGATGACAAGTCCTGATTGCTGATTGGTCCCCTTGTATGACAAGACACACCCAGTAGTTTCTCTGGAATGTGTAATTAGATCCTCCCTCCCTCTGTAATCAGTTACTTTGCAAAGTGTAATTTGAGCCATTCTGACTGCCTACTCCAGACAGAACAGAGCTCACTTGGAGCAGACAGGGCTCACCCTCGCTGGTTAAGATCTTCTGCCACCTCCAAATTTGCCCAAGTTCCTGACCTCCCGCCGCTCCCCCCGCAACCCAAGTGCCTGACCTTCCCCCTCTCCACACCCAGCCCAACTTCCTGACGTCCCCCCGCCCAAGTTTCTAACCTTCTTCCCCCCCACCCAGGTTTCTGACCTCTCCCTGCCCAAGTTCCTCCGTCACGGATTCATGACCTTCCCCATCCTGCCATAGATGGAACATTGTGTGTGGGTCACGGATTGTTAATGGATTTATTGGGTATGAAGTGAATAGTGACAGTGTCGTGACTTCCGAATTTCGTCCAGTCCAATGATGTCACTTGCCACACTCGCACCGAGCTTTCCGAGAAATCAACCAGGTCTAGGGGGAGGAGAGGGACAAGGTGGTGCGGGTGTAAATGGGCTGGGGTTGGAAGAACGTGATCCGTCTGACCATCTGGATCACGTTCTCGCTTTCAACCCCCCCCCACCTTTAAACCTAGATCACGTTCTTCCGCCATCCCCACTGTGCTCTCCGTGCTCTTTACCCCCCCGCCCCCACCAAGTTCCTGACCTCCTCTCCCCTTCCCTCTCTCCCCTCCGATCCCTTCTCTCTCCTGTCCCTTCTCTCTCCTGTCCCTTCTCTCTCCTGTCCCTTCTCTCTCCTGTCCCTTCTCTCTCCTGTCCCTTCTCTCTCCTGTCCCCTCTCCTGTCCCCTCTCTCTCTGCCTCCCCACTCTCTGCCCCTCTCTGCCAGTCTCTCTCTCTGCCCCAGTCTCTCTCTCTCTCTGCCCACTCTCTCTCTCGCTGTCTCTCCCCAGTCTCTCTCTCTGCCCCACTCTCTGGTGGAAGGCTGCTGACTTACAGTGGGGGAGACTGCAGATGGCTTTGGAGGACGACCTCGAGCAGCTTTGGGCCGAGAAGGTCTGCACCATCTCGGCATGAGCAGCAGCAGTCTGGGCTGGCTGGCTGACAGGCAACACCAAGGGCACTGGCGGAGTGGCAGTGCTGGGAGGACGAATGCTGTCATCCAGAGAGAGGACAGCAGGTTCGTGCTCTACGGAGCCGCTGCCACACCCTTGGACGGCACCTCAGCAATCCTAGTAATCTGTTCGAGGACAGATTGCTGGACTACTGTGACACCTAGCAAGCCCCTTTGAACACTGTAATCCACAGCCATGATGGCAACAGTCTGAGCTTGCATGGGAGCAAGCTGACCTTCCATGGGAGCAGTCTGAACTTCCACTGCAGCACTCAGACTTTGGGTGACTGCTGAATGTGCAATGGAAGCTGAGACATTGGCCATCAGATGCTGCATCATGGTTGGTTCCACAAGTGTGCTAATGGAGTTGGCCACCACTTGCATGGTGGAAAGGATGGGCTCCACGCTCTGCGCAGAGCCCTGTGCCAAGTTGGTGCCAGACTCCTCCAAGCTCCTTGATATTGCGCACAGGCTTTCTGCAGGCTTCCCAATCCTTGCCCCCTGCTCTGGCTGCAGGCCACTCATGCCCAGTGTCTCACCATGTGCAGACCCCACCTCTGTGGTATCCTCTAAATTACGCGCAGTGTCAGCATCTGAGCTGGTGACTGAGAGTCTGAAATCGAGTGACGGTGTGTCTACATCATCACTGTCATCTTGGTCTTCCACCACTGCCTGGCCAGGTTGCAGTTCTTGGGTATCTGAAAGGAGAAACGCACAAGGGTAAGGTTACGGTGAGGGGTGGGGGGTTGGTGGTGTGGAAAGTAAGAGGTGCATGCTTACACCATTGGCCGCTTGTAAATCAGAAGAAATTGTGGGATGAGAGAAGGAGGATTAGGTATGAGGATACCGTCATCTTTGAGGATTTCAGCCCCGCCGCTGGCCACGGCCTCAACAATGGCCGTTTCAATAATGGCCAGCACTGTCTCCTCCATGGGGGTTAGGAGATGCAGGCGCACCTGTCCCCCGCTGGTTAGCTCCTGGTTGTATATAGCTGAACATTAATTTGCCTCTGGTTGTGCGTGAGCTTGCCTTGCAGGAGAGAGGGAAGTGTGCCAGTGAGTGTTGTGCAATCTGTTTGTGTGATGTGGCTGTCATGGTTGAATAGCTGGCAATGTGTGCAAAATGTGAGATGTGGGTGTGAGTTTTGCAACAATGCTAAGTGTATGAGAGTGACGTGAAGCTATGAATGTTATGTGCGAGTCCTGATTGATGGAGATTTTTGGTAGATGAGTGATGGGGGTGTGGTGGCTTGAGCAGTGGCTGAGGCTAGTGGTGCAGTTGGTGGGACATGGCACGTGAAGATGTATTTACTGACCTTGACCACTCATGTAAGGTCATTGAACTTCTTATAGCACTGCATCCAGGTCCTTGGGACTCCTGGCATTGACCGCCACGGCTATCTGCTCCCCCACTGCCTTTTGAGCGTGTGTCTGGAGGGTGTCCTAGCCAATATTCCCTCTAATTTTTTGGGGGGGCTGTGCGGCCCATTCAAAAATCCGCTCCTCCGTTGTTTTTGCATTTATATGCCAGTGATCCGGCTGCGTGGGAGCTTTAGAGTACTGCCCAGGCACGCTGCTTATAGGGAACATTGCTCCTAGCCCCCTGCGGATACATGACATCTCTCAAACTTTCCATCTCCTCCACCAAGGCCTTCAGTACAGCGCCCAAAAACCTTGGAACCCGCTCTCTCTCATGTTGTGCCATTCCTCACTCTTTCCCAGGTCAGATTCACTTCCTGCATGACTCCCAGCACCTGCTCCAAAACAATGCAGTTCTCCTTCAAGAGTTGGCTAGCTTTAAGCAGTGCAGTCCACCTTTAACTGGTGCTAGCAATTTATGATATTGGCCCCCTGCTGATGCATCTAGCCAATGAACAGCGCGGGTTAATCGCGCATCGCGATCCCCGCTTTCAGGGCTATCTAGTTTAGCCTCCTTAATGTCATGGTAGAGCTGCTTTTTTTCCACTTGTATTGGCATTTTAGTTCCAAGTATGAAATGTCTTGTACTGAATTGTCACATATCCTAAATGTGCTGGAGGAAGATTAAAATTTAATGGATATGCTGGAGCCCAGTTCATGCACAGATTTACTTTCAAATGTGGTTCTGTTATATTGGACATTTTACCTTCCTGCTGATAAAGTGCCGTCTCGTATAGTATTGACAGTTTTACAAGTAGAGGGCAAAGGCAGCAGTTATAAACGTGGATGCCACATATCTGACTTTCCACTTTTCCCAGTATTAGTGGTGCAGTAATATCATTCCAGGAGTGGTGAAGAAAACTTCAGCTGAATTGTAGCAATCACTCTTGGTAAACAATTTCTAAATAAAAGGTTTAGCTACAAAGGTGCTCGCCTATTACCTGCTGTTGGAACGTGAAAAGCCATCAGATACCAACAGTGCAGATTTTTAACAGGAACTTTTAGCATTTTTTGAGTTCAACATCAAATTAATGTTGAGCTATATATAATGATAGCTAAAGGGCAATACTCTACCTTATTTTTTCTGTCTTTTTGAAGTTTTCAGAGTACTTGATGTTCAAATCAATATATAGTTTGGCAGCTGGCCAGTAACAGAAAGGGCTCGAATTTCACAGGGACGTGGAGGCGGGAATGGAGGCGTGTGGGGTGTTAAAATTGCAAAAAGTGGCGGGCAGGCCCAACCCCGCCTTGAAGCAATTTTCAAGAAATCGTGTTTACTGCTCCCGTCTCCGTCCCACCTCCAAGAGTCGGGATAGGCCCTTAAGGCCCTTAACAAGCACTAAATTGCCTATATTATCCCATTTTGAAAGGTCTTGGTGATTTTAACCCTTTTCCGACGTGAAGCACGCCTACTCTGAAACACGACGGTGAAACCTGGCGGGAGCACAATTGGATTGCTGACTATCAGCTGCAGCTCCACCATTAAATAGGATATTTGATCAGCCATCATTTGCAGGTGCCAGGACTTTGTTGTCTCAGGTCTGGGGGAACTTTTAGAAGGCACAACCACAGCTGTGGAAGTTTGGAGCCTGACTCCTGTTAAGTCTGTGTGTTATAATGAGAATTACGACACAGACCACAAGAGTAAATGTTAACAGGTCTTTACTAGTCGAAGGTCAGGGCGGAACTGCCCAATAAATCCTTACACAGCACTTATATACCGGTGTGGTCACAGCCGGTATTACAGTATACAGCAGCCAAGATAAAGTAGTGCAACCCTTAAAATAGTTCTCTTAAAGGTGGAACGGTTACATACACTACAATCCTCCCTTTTTAGCTTAACAGTATATATATTCCCCATTAAACATAACATCATAACATATATACACAACTTCGTGTAAAAACAGTTCACAGATTCAGTCTCTGCGGAGGCGCCTCCTGCGTCTCCTGACTCGGTCCGGATAATGCCTCGGTGGTGTAGTAGTTCTCGGTGGTGTAGTAGGTTCTCGTTGCTGGGGTGACTCATCTAATAGTCCTTCACTGGACTTAACAGCTTGAACTTTCGTAACTTCAGAACCAGCATTGTTGACTTCTAAAGGCTCGAGTACCTTGGGAAGTTTTTCTGCTTCCAGACTGATTTGGCTCAGTTCGGAGGGACACCACGTGCGTGACCTGGTAGGGGTGATAATGGTTCAGATGAGTCATCATCTTCTGCTTCTCTATTGTCTTCTATTTCCTCCATCACTTCAGCTTTTGCCTCTGCCACCAATTCCCTGAGTGGCTTATTACTGCTGACACTGCTCACAAAAGGGTGCGCTTTCTTCTTAGCTTTCAACTGATCGATGAATTTGACATATTCCCTTTCTTGCTCAGCTTTGATTCGTTTGGCCTCAACGCGCAGACGGTTTGTGTGTTCCTGCTCCATTTTCTCAATCAGCTGCTTCTGCTGTCTTTCCAGATTCTCCCACTCTGTGTCAAAGAACTTTTTCTTTGCATTCATCTCTTGCTCAAAACGGCGAATCATTTGTTCTAATTGCTGTTGTAGTTTGAAATTGAGTTGAGTTCGAGCCCGGTGTTCCTCAGAAATGTGCATGTCTGTAGACTGGACAGACTCAGAATTCTCTGTCAAACTATGTTGTTGTTGTTCAGTGGAATTCTGTTCTGATACTTTGTTCTCTTCTGAAGCATTTATGCACTCCTTCGTTTTTCCATCATTAGTCTGCAAGTCCATTTTAGACTTGTCTTTTGCACATGGGCTGGTCTTACCATCGTCAGTTCCAGAGTCTGAGCTGATTGTCTTCACCGAGTTCTCACTCTCTGCTTTGTCACTGTCACTGCTGCATATGCCCTCATCCAATATTCTGGACAATCGTGCAGGTTTGACATCTTTGTTTTTTCCGGAATCTACCATCATTGCTTTTAGGGAGTGCCAGTCCATATTTATTTTCCTGATCCACTCCCGTCCCAGAAGTGGTGGACCTCCCTCAGGTAGTACATATAAGTCCATTCCTTGGTGTTCTTTGCCCTTGTGTCTCACCTTGACTTTTATCTTTCCGATGGGGTATACTCTTTGCCCCGTGTATGTCTGCAATACTATCTCCGTATCCCGTAGGGGAATATGTGTGAATAACCTTTTGTAATCTTGCTTATTCATGACCGTCAACGCCGATCCGGTGTCCAATTCCATCTTCACTTGGACTCCTGCTATCTGCAGTGTGACCCAGATAGTTTGTCGGTCAGCTTCCTTACTCACATTGTGAATTCTCAGACTACCCAGTTCCTTGCTGTTGGAGTCTGAATCCGAATTCTGTTCATCCGAACTCTTCTCAGCCACCTTATATACCTTTCTGCACTTTTCCTGCGGTGACTTTTTGTTGCTGGTCTTCTTTCCTGACCGGCATACTTTAGCTATGTGACCAAGCTTGCCACATTTTCTACATTCCTGGTCTTTAAACCAGCATTGGTTCTGATCGTGTGTTGTCTTTCCACAACGATAACATTTCGTTGTACCCAAAGCCATTTGATCTACGCTGAGTACCGCTGCCTTCAGCTGCATTTCCGCAGTGCCTCTAGCTGCGGCTTCGTGCGATGCTGCAATAGTGACAGCCTGATCAAGTGTAAGATCATTCTCTTCAAGCAACCGCTTTTGTGTTCCTTCTTTCGACAATCCACACACGAATTTGTCTCTCAGTGCCTCTGTCAGTCTTTCCCCAAACTGACAGTATTTCGCTAGCTTACGTAGTTCAATTAAATACTCCACGTTGCTTTCCTCTTTCAGTTGCGTTCTCGCATAAAATTTAAATCGTTCCGCTAACATCAGCGGTGTGGGGTTCAAATGATTCTTCAGGACAGCAACAATATTAGCGAAAGTCTGATCCGCCGGTTTAGCTGGTGATAGAAGATGCTTCAATAGCCCGTATGTCTTCGCACCCATTGAGTTTAGTAAGGTTAGTGCTTTATCTTCATTTGATATTTTATTTGCCTTACAATATATCTCTATGCGTTCTACATACGTGGCCCAATCTTCAACATCGGGATCGAAATCGTTGATGTTACCACGCTTAGGCATCCTCGCAATCTTCTTGAGAGACAAAAAGAAATTTTTCTTTTTTTTTTTTCAAAATGGCGGTTTCCCGCGCTCGTCTTCTTCCCCCGCCTACGAAAATGGCAGCTTCCCGCGCTCGTCTTTTTCCCCCGCCTACGAAAATGGCGGCTTCCCGCGTTTGCCTTTCTCCCCCGCTGGCTGTAATGGCGATTGCCGTATTGCTGCGTTCGCCCTCCCCAGCGGTTTTCAAATCGTGCCTCCCAGCCCCTCTTGCAGTCTGGTCCTTTCCCCCCCGGCTGCGGCTGAGTTCTCCGCGGTTTTTTTTTTTTAATTTTCTCCCGCGCTTACGCTGTCCCGGTCGCTGCACCTCGCGGCCTCGGTAGCTGCCCGGCCTTTTTCACCGGTCGCGGTCGAGCTCTCTCTCGACGCTGTTGCGTCTCCCAGCCCGCATGTAGCCCGGCATCTCTCACCGGCTGCGTTTGCATTCACCGCGGCTTCCGTGCCTTACGCTGCCCCAGTCTCAGCGCCTCTGGCCCCGACTTCTGTCCGGCTCTTTTCCCCGGCCGTGGTCGAGTTCTCCGCCCTTATATCCTCCTTTTTTCCCTCCCCTACTTCACAGCCAACGTGGCCGACTTGCTGCTCGTCGCTGATCGGCTTACCCACCACCGTGATAGAAGGGATGATCACTGCCTGTTGCTGATGGAAGGCTTCGTGTCAGAATTCTTCCTTTGCTCTGCAGACCCGAGTCTTTTCTCAGCAGAATGATGAGGGCGGATGCCTCTTCTCGACGCCCGTTAAACTGCCTTGGATGTATCTCTGTCACAGGGTAAGATCGTACTCGTTGCCACTGTTAAGTCTGTGTGTTATAATGAGAATTACTACACAGACCACAAGAGTAAATGTTAACAGGTCTTTACTAGTCGAAGGTCAGGGCGGAACTGCCCAATAAATCCTTACACAGCACTTATATACCGGTGTGGTCACAGCCGGTATTACAGTATACAGCAGCCAAGATAAAGTAGTGCAACCCTTAAAATAGTTCTCTTAAAGGTGGAACGGTTACATACACTACAACTCCCATCGAAACCCCTCTCATAGAAACATAGAAGATAGGAGCAGGAGTAGGCCATTCAGCCCTTTGAGCCTGCTCCGCCAGTCAATGTGATCATGGCTGATCGTCCAAATTCAGTACCCGGTCCCTGCTTTCTCCCCATACCCCTTGATCCCTTTAGTCTTAAGAAATATATCCAATTCCTTCTTGAATATATTTAATGAATTGGCCTCTACTGCCTTCTGTGGTAGAGAATTCCACAGGTTCACCACTCTCTGGGTGAAGAAATTCCTCCTCATCTCAGTCCTAAATGGCATACCCCTTATCCTTAGACTGACACCTGGTTCTGGACTCCCCGACCATCGGGAACATCTTTCCTGCATCTAGTCTGTCCAGTCCTGTCAGAATTTTATAAGTTTCAATGAGATCCCCTCTCATTCTTCTAAACTCCAGCAAGTACAAACCCAATCGACCCAGTCTCTCCTCATACGTCATTCCTGCCATCCCAGGCATCAGCCTGGTGAATCTTCGCTGAACTCCTTCCATGGCAAGAACATCCTTCCTCAGATAAGGCGACCAAAACTGCACACAATACTCAAGATGTGGTCTCACCAAGGCCCTGTACAACTGCAGCAAGGCATCCTTGTTCCTGTACTCAAACCCTCTCGCTACGAAGGCCAACATACCATTTGCCTTCTTAACCGCCTGCTGCACCTGCATGCTTACCTTCAGCGACTGGTGCACAAGGACACCCAGGTCTCGTTGCACTTCCCCTTCTCCCAATCTATTGCCATTCAGATAATAATCTGCCTTCCTGTTTTTGCCACCAAAGTGAATAACCTCACATTTATCCACTCTCGCCACCTTCACTGAGCGCTTCCACAACTGAGGCATATACCAAGTAATCCTAAGCCCTCAATGTGGAAGTCCCATTAGCGAAATGACACACGCCACAACTGCAGCAGTAGCCATCAGATTTTTTATTTGCAGTAACCAACTGATGGCTTTTTAACATTAAACATCAAATTTCACCCAAGTGACTACCCTTGTGACTATTTGTGCAGTATCTTTCTCTTACGCGTGCTCCTACGTGGTGCTTCCCCTGTGGCTTCAGCAGATGTGGAGGCCCCTTGCTCACTTTCTTGCTGCTCCTGTCTCGACACCTTTGGTGGGCGTCCTCTGGGGTTGCGAACCCGTGAGGGCTCGCCAACAGTCTGCTGCTCCTGCGGCTGTGCAGGGGTTGAGACGCCGATCTCAGTTGGGTGTGGACTCTGGTGGGGCTCTGACCGAGGGCTCTGCAGTGGCATGGAAGTGTGGGTGCTTGGAGAGGAGCCCCCACTTCCTTGATGTCTGCCACCAACTTCCCTCTCATGGGTCAGGTCCCCCTCAGCGCTTGCAAGTGGCTTGAGAGCACTTTGCTACACACCAGGGGGGCCATGGGGACCCGTATCTGCACTGGCAGTCCTACTCAGAAGGACTTCCATGAAGGTCTGGTTTCCCTGTTCAATAGATGACCATCGCTCCTCCAGAGATGTCATTCTATTCAGAACACTCACCATGTTTTCTGCACTCTGGCGACTTATCACCTCCATGGAGGTTGCCATCCTTTCCATGGTGATGCGTTCATGCGCCAATGACTCCACAAAGGTTCTGCTCATGTTCGCAATTGACTCCTCCAATCGCTCCACACTCGCAGCGACCCTGGAGCCAAAACCTGCCAGAGACTCCTGCATCTGTTCCTGGAGTTCCAGCACCGCTGATCTTGTGGATGGACCCAGAGGCAGAGGGTCGACATGCAGCTGAGCCGAGCTGGCAGAGTCCTGCGCCCTCCGTCGAGGATTCTCCACTGCTGTCCCTGTCTCCACCATCTGCTGATGCTCACTTGTGAGCTGTGATACACCAGGTGACAACACTCTATGTCCCGAAGGTCCCACCGAGGTGTGAGTGTCTGCGCTGGTGCTGGGTGCGCTGAATTCTGCTGATGTTGCGCACTCAAAAGTTGCAGCTTCCTCTGAGGAGCCTTAATGCTCAGGCTCTTCCTCCTGGCTAGTGGGGACGGGTGTTGTCGATGGTCCTGTGGGGGAGTAAAGGAAAGAGTCAGAGATGTGATGCCAAGGTTACATGCACATTGCATATTGCAGATGATCATATGTCCATCTGTTAGAGCTTAGAATCATTATCAATGACTCATGCAATGTCAATGAGAGAGATGGAAAACTATTCTGTCACCAGCTTGCTGTGATGCACCCATCTCTCCGTCCCCCACTTGCGCATCGTCCTCCAGTCCCACGATCTCCCGGACCGCATCCTCCCAGGGGGTGAGCTGAACTACTGAGGGTGGCCCTCCTCCTGCCCTCGCTCTTTCCCTCTTATTGTGAGCTCTCTTTTCCTGCAATGAGGGAGACCAGTGGAGTTTGAGTGAGAATGAAGGAGTGAGTGCAGAGAATCCGTAGCATAGATGCTGAGAAGGAGACAAAGATGGAGTGAGGTGGCAAGACCAAGGGCCCTCCCTGTGTGTTGTACGTTATTTTCATAGCATCACAGTGATGGAGAGTATGAGGGCTGCCCAGTCGAATAGTTAGGTGAATGTGATCATCGAGAGAGAGGGAATAGGTGAGGGTGCATGGATTGGATGTCAGTGTCAAGTGGGATGTGGAGGAAGAGATTGCTAAAGCTAAGTGCTGGTGAGGAGAGGCAATGGGGATCAGATTGAGGGTGATGGGAAAGTCATACTCACTTTTCCAGTGTGCAGAAGGTCATGAAACCTCTTCCTGCACTGAAGCCAGGTTCTGCGGGTTATCGGCAAAGAGTTGACCTCCTGGGCCACCTGGATCCACACAGCCTTGGTCTGCTGGGGAGGCTTCTTCCTCCCTGAAGAAGGGAAGAGCTCCTCTTTATTGGCTCTTGCTCCCTCCACTAAAGCTTGCAGGGCAACGTCATCGAACCTGGGAGCAGACCTAGGTCTCTTGCTGGTCATTCTGCCTCCAGGTCCCTCTAACATGAAAGGCCAAAGGGTTGGCAGTCTGCAGAAGAAGCAAGGCTTGTTGCAGACCTTAAATGCAGCAGCAATGATGACGTCATCGGAGGCGAGTTTCAGACTGAAAAAACTAATTGGGCCATGGGTTCCCACATGCTGGAACTCAATTGCCCACTTAAGTTAAAAATCGCTTCATTCTCCCACATCGATTTAGAATCGGGTTGCTAACACGAAAAGCGGATTACACGACCCCAGCCCGCCCCAGTAACAAAATCGAGCCCAAAGTGTTCACCAACCACTTAATTGGTTAATTTCCAATCACATGTCAGAGTATTTCTTCAGGATGCACTCAATCAGCCTTTACAGTCCTTCAATTAAACCTGAAGCTAGATTGACGAGTTGGAGTTCCACCCTTCATAAACTTGAACTCGTCCAAAACTCTGCTGGCTGTATCCTACCTCACACCAATTCTCGTTCACCCATCGCTCCTGTGCTCGCTGACCTACATTGGCTCCCGGTCCGGGAATGCCTTGATTTTAAAATTCTCATACTTGTTTTCAAATCCCTCCATGACCTTGCCTCTCCCTATCTCTGTAACCTCCCCCAGCCCTACAACCCTCCGAAATATCTGCTCTCCTCCAATTTTGGCCCCTTGCGCATCCTCAATTTTAATCACTCCACCATTGGCGGCCGTGCCTTCAGCTGCCGAGGCCCTAAACTCTGGAATTCCGTTCGAAAGCCTCTTCGACTCGCTACCCCTCTCTCCTGCATTAAGGTGCACCTTAAAACCTAACTCTTCACCTGTCCTAATATCTCCTGATGTGCCTCTGTGCCAAATTTAGTTTGATAACATGCCTGCGAAATGCCTTGGGACGTTTTATTACATTAAAGGCGCTATATAAAGGCAAATTGTTGTTGGATGTGTGTGTAAATAATGTGTGTGTGCGTGTATGTTTTTATATATACTCACACGTCTTATTTAGTGGTTATGTTACTGGACTAGTAATCCAGAGGCCTGGACTAACAATCCGGAGACGTGAGTTCAAATCCCACCACAGCAGTTGGGGAATTTAAATTCAGTTAATTAAATAAACTTGGAATAAAAAGCTAGTATCAGAAATGATGACCATGTAAAAACCCAACTGGTTCACTCATGTCCTTTAGGGAAGGAAACCTGCCGTCGGTACTTGGTCTGGTCTATATATGACCCCAGACCCACAGCAATGTAGTTGACTCTTAACTGCCCTCTGAAATAGCCTAGCAAGCCACTTTCTCATATCAAAAACTGCTACGAGGCACTGCAGCGGATCAAGAGGGTGGCTCACCACCACCTTCTTGAGGGCAATTAGGGATGGGCAATAAATGCCGGCCTTACCAGTGACGTTCACATCCCGCGAATGAATTAAAAAAAAATAAGACTCCATTAATGTTCCCTTTCTGCTTTGTGTCACGAACCACTACTGCTGATTAATGTTGTCTTCGTTTTCAATGTTATTACTACCATTTTCAATCTTGCACAATGGGCTGTGGCCCTTCAGCTAGGCATCTCAATAATAAAAATTGTACGTTTGACTGATTTGTTTATGGGTTGGAGTATTCATATATATTCAACCTGAGTTACTTTCTTATTCACAATCATTGACCATTACAGGAACTGAGGAAATTGTTTATTCAACAAGATTTCCATTATTTACAGCTATTTTATTAAACCTGCTCTTCCATATCATTCACAAAATATTATTGTGCTAATAAAAAAAAATTTAGAGTGCAAAGTGAAAGGCTTCCTCTGAGACTTGAGGATTAGGCATGCTCAGTGGGGTTTATAAATATTAGATCAAATACAAGTTCGTGCTCAGTTTTTGCAATTAAACAGTTGCCTCTGCAGAATGTGCCTATGGTTAAAGACTGCCATGAATAAACCTAAAAGTTCAAATGAACACCCCAAGGGGTTTGCTGGAGGAAGTTGTTAAATTTTTAGAAAAATTAAGAAGGTCATTAAGGTTCAGTGCTCAATTAACTATCCGGACCTATGGAACTATCTGGTGCTCAGCAAATATATTCCAGCACCCCAAGTTTCAATCTCTCCATAGTATTTTGTATCCTGTATAACATGCAACACTATACTTTGAACTCTAACTTCATTGTGAACGCTCCATAGCTTTGCTGTTGTTTCAAAAGTAACTTGATTTTGATCAGCTCAAACTGACGTTTCCACATTGATGCATATGGATTCTTTCCTTTTTGTTTCTGAAATGGAGGAAATGGCACAGAAATTATATTTTGTTACACCTTTTGTACACGTTGCTCTTGAAACCAGGTGTTGGGGAATCTCCAGACGCTGCCATATGTTGGGCACAGCTTGAGATCCAGGTTGGGTGGGAAGTGATTTTGTCATTACAGAAATAAAAAGAGGCAAGATTGAACCTATGCCTGGCAAATATAACCTTCCGATATTTGCGTTTTTTTACATTTCTGCTGGGAGATGAAAAATTGTTTCTTTATATTGTCCGTGAGCTGATGGCAAGAAAACCAGTTGGAGAGGATTGCAGTTCCCCGAATTGCGAACATATGAATATACGAACAATGATGGACAGGTAGAGACCTCTGGTCCATTGAGTCTGTCCCACACAATTGCGATACCTTGTGTATCACAATATGTATACTCCACCCCACCATGTGATCTCCTGGGAAAGGCAAAAAAACAGATTAAAAACTCAGGCCAATTTGGAGGGGAAAAAATCTGGGAAATTCCTCTCCGACCCATCTAGGCGATCGAAACTAGTCCAGGAGATCATGCTGACCCTGAATTCCCTGCAGTATCTACCTTCTGTAAGGTGATCTCCGCCCCAGCCAGAAACAGGTCCAGCTCTCGCTTGAAGTAATTCAGTGAATCAGCACCACCACACGAGAAGGCAGCCTGTTTCAGAGGACCACTATTCTCTGGGAAAAGAACCACCTCCTGACATCTAACCTAGATCTAGTCTTATACAACTTAAATTTGTGACCCCAGTCCTCCCAAATCTATTGAATTGAAACAAACTGTCAGCTGGAACACAATCTATTCCCTTCATGAAATAAACCTTGATCAGATCAGATGCTTTAGACTGGGAATTAGTCGAGTGGCCCTCCTCTGCACCCTCTCCATAGCCTCAATATCACCCACCATATGAAAAAACTGGACACAGTTTTCCAAGTGCGGCCTGACTAAGGTCTTGTACAAGGACAAAACAGTATGCCTTGTCTTGTACTCAATTGTTCTATGATACACCCCAACACCCTATTTGCTCTAGCTATCGCTTCACGGCACTGCTCATGTACCTTTAAGGTTGTATGCACTAGCATGCCCAAATTTCTTTCTATCTCCACCTTCTTTAATGCCTTTCCCTGAAGGGTCTATGAATGTTGAGCATTTCTCCTGCCCACATGCATAACACTGCACTTATCTAAGTTATATATAATTTTCCAGTCACGAGCCCAATCTCCCAGCACATTAAGATCTGCCTCAAGCAGACGAGCATCCTCTGCAGTTCTACTACTTGCACAGATCTTGGTATCATCAGAAAATTTGCAGATTATGCCCCCAACCTTATACATACAGATCATTAATAAAAATAGTAAAGAGCAACGGTCCCAATACTGATCCCCACTGGTGACCGGTGTCCAAACGGATCCAAATCCATTTATAACTACTTTTTGCCTACGTCCTGCCAGCCAGTTCTCAATTCAGCTCAATATATTGCCACTAATACCAGAGACTTCAATCTTATAGAGAAGCCTCTTCTGTGGTACCTTAGAAAAAGCTTTTTGGGAGTCTAAGTAGGCAATGTCTACTGGATTTCCCTCATCTGCCAACTTTGTAACTTCTTCAAAAAATACAGTTAGATTTGCAGGACATGGCCTCCTTTTTATAAAGCTATGTTGGGTGTCCCTAATTTCTCCCTCTCTATCCAAGCTTTCATATATTGCATCCCTAATGATGCCTTTAAGCATCTTACCCATTACTGATGTTAAACTAATGGGCCTATAGTTACCCAATTACAATTTTTGAACAAATGTTTAAAAGCATTCATTGCAACACAGCCTAAAAACAGGTGCAGCCACCTGATGCAAAGATAATTTTTTCACTTGTTCTCATGATGGTGCCCTGCGAAGATGGTGCTGGACCACTGACTTGATTTATTATTTCTGTTGTGCCACTTCTGAGGCCATGAAGACTCAAACGCTGTAGTGTGGGACCAGTTTCATGTGTTGGCCAGAAGTTCTCCTGGTGAACAAGTTGGATTTTTATAACAATCCTGCAGCTTTCGTGGTCTTTTTTTCCTGATGCCAGCCCAAAAATTACCAGATATTATTAAATTCAGTTTTAATACTTGGCTTGCTGCAACTTAGCTGATATAATCTCTGGGTTGCTATGCCAATACCATAAACATGACACAACTGTACCTTTATCGCTAAGTGCCATAGTATCTTACCAAGGACGATTTTTTAATCATGAAAATTTTTACATTTTGCAGGGAAATTACATAAATAAAAATGTTGCTTCACCTACATATGCAAGAGCTATCCAATAACTTCCAGTAAGTCACTTTTATACTGGCACTGTTTTATTTCCGATTCTGGGAGGAATCCATGATCCAAATTCTGGCATTTATACTACTGAATTCAGCTCTGTTATCCTGGATGCTGACCCAGTTTTTGTGGGTCAACTGACACTGGAATAAGCGAGCTAGAGTTACTGATGTCAATAGCCGGTGCTGGCTCAAGGCTGCTGGTCTCCCCAAACCCAAGCTAAATTCTCCTCTTCAACCATGAGCTGAGCTTCCGACACCATATCTTCGCCTTCACAAAAGACCACCTACTTCCAGTTCCATAATCTCACCCGCTTCTGCCCTTACCTCAGCCCATTTGCTGGTGAAACCCTAATCCATGCCTTTGTCACCTCCACACTTGACAACGCTGTCCCAGATGGCCTCCACTTTCTGTCAACTTCAGCTCATCCAAAACTCTGCTGCCTGTATCCTGTCCTATCTCATCTGCCCTTGCTGATCTATATTGGCTTCAGGCCCCCCAGTGCCTCAAATTTAAAATTAATCCTCATTCTTGTGTTTAAATCCCTCCATTGGTTTTCCCCTCCCTAGCTCTGTAACGTCCTCCAGCCCTACAACTCCCGTTTCTCGGATTTGCGATTCCTCAGGCTCTGGTTTCCAGTGCGTCCCCCCCTACCTTCGCCCCACCACTGGCAGCAGTGCCTTCAGCTGCCTGTGTCTCAAGCTCCCTAAAGTAGTTTCCTCCCTAAACCCATCTGTCTTTCCTCCTCCTTTAAGACACTCCTTAAAAACCACCTCTTTGACCAAGATCTTGATCACCCTCCTTGTATCTCAGTCTTCGGCTAAGCTTCCATTTTTTATTACACCTTTGTGAAGTGCTTTGGGAGGTTTTTCTGTGCTCAAAGTGCTATATAATTGCAATCTATTGTTGCTTACCAGCTATCTACTGCAGTGAGGTTGTTACTGAGCAAAGGCAGCCGGTGGTGTATTCTGAGTGCCAATCAGTTACCTTAGCTTAAAAATATGCATTTTTTTAAAAGTTAGTTGAAGGATTAAAGTGGAGTTGGCCCTACTTATCTCGATAATGGCCTGTATCAGCAATGTTACGCACTTTTGGTAAAGGTGTGTGCTGCAAATCTCACCTGAGCACAGCATGAGCACCAACGGTGCAGTATCCATGAAAGTTTATCCATGTTTCTGATCTGTTTGTAGTTAAGATGAGCAGTTTCACTATGGCACATGACAGAACTATGACCGAGGAAGTGAACGTATGGAAAAAGAAAGACAGACTTGCATTTACATAGCACCTTTCACAACCACCAGATGCCCCAAAGCGCTTTACAGCCAATTAAGTACTTTTTGAAGTGTAACCACTGTTGTCATGTAGGAAATGTGGTGTTGGACTGCTTTCTTGTCCTTTCGTTTTGTTACTTTAAACATCACATTACACACACACTAAGTTGAGTAATGCAGGATCAGGTCTTTATTGAAACCTCATACTATCCACAACCAGTGTGAGTGCAGAAGTCTTTTCATACTGCACAAAACCAATATGAGAGCTCAGGTCTTTTGATACCACACCAGTCCAGTATGAGCGAGATGCTGAGACACCACACTATCCATAATTCCAGTGTGAGCTGCGAAACACAGACTCACTCGCAATCTGATAGTAAATTTTACCTTTGATCACAACATTCTATGCATACTACCAATAAATCATGGTACATCTTGCTGTAATACACTCCCACAGGTGCCAATTCTTGCTGTAATACTCTCCCACAGGTGCCAATTCTTGCTGTAATACTCTCCCACAGGTGCCAATTCTTGCTGTAATACTCTCCCACAGGTGCCAATTCTTGCTGTAATACTCTCCCACAGGTGCCAATTCTTGCTGTAATACTCTCCCACAGGTGCCAATTCTTGCTGTAATACTCTCCCACAGGTGCCAATTCTTGCTGTAATAACCTCCCACAGGTGCCAATTCTTGCTGTAATACTCTCCCACAGGTGCCAATTCTTGCTGTAATACTCTCCCACAGGTGCCAATTCTTGCTGTAATACTCTCCCACAGGTGCCAATTCTTGCTGTAATGCACTCCCACAGGTGCCAATTCTTGCTGTAATACTCTCCCACAGGTGCCAATTCTTGCTGTAATACACTCCCACAGGTACCAATTCTTGCTCTAATACTCTCCCACAGGTGCCAATTCTTGCTGTAATACTCTCCCACAGGTGCCAATTCTTGCTGTAATATTCTCCCACAGGTGCCAATTCTTGCTGTAATACTCTCCCACAGGTGCCAATTCTTGCTGTAATACACTCCCACAGGTACCAATTCTTGCTCTAATACTCTCCCACAGGTGCCAATTCTTGCTGTAATACTCTCCCACAGGTGCCAATTCTTGCTGTAATATTCTCCCACAGGTGCCAATTCTTGCTGTAATACACTCCCACAGGTGCCAATTCTTGCTGTAATAACCTCCCACAGGTGCCAATTCTTGCTGTAATACTCTCCCACAGGTGCCAATTCTTGCTGTAATACTCTCCCACAGGTGCCAATTCTTGCTGTAATACTCTCCCACAGGTGCCAATTCTTGCTGTAATAGTCTCCCACAGGTGCCAATTCTTGTTGTAATACTCTCCCACAGGTGCCAATTCTTGCTGTAATACTCTCCCACAGGTGCCAATTCTTGCTGTAATACACTCCCACAGGTACCAATTCTTGCTCTAATACTCTCCCACAGGTGCCAATTCTTGCTGTAATACTCTCCCACAGGTGCCAATTCTTGCTGTAATACTCTCCCACAGGTGCCACTTCTTGCTGTAATACTCTCCCACAGGTGCCAATTCTTGCTGTAATACACTCCCACAGGTACCAATTCTTGCTCTAATACTCTCCCACAGGTGCCAATTCTTGCTGTAATACTCTCCCACAGGTGCCAATTCTTGCTGTAATACTCTCCCACAGGTGCCACTTCTTGCTGTAATACTCTCCCACAGGTGCCAATTCTTGATGTAATACTCTCCCACAGGTGCCAATTCTTGCTGTAATACTCTCGCACAGGTGCCAATTCTTGCTGTAATACTCTCCCACAGGTGCAAATTCTTGCTGTAATATTCTCCCACAGGTGCCAATTCTTGCTGTAATACTCTCCCACAGGTGCAAATTCTTGCTGTAATATTCTCCCACAGGTGCCAATTCTTGCTGTAATACTCTCCCACAGGTGCCAATTCTTGCTGTAATACTCTCCCACAGGTGCCAATTCTTGCTGTAATACTCTCCCACAGGTGCCAATTCTTGCTGTAATACTCTCCCACAGGTGCCAATTTTGCTGTAATACTCTCCCACAGGTGCAAATTCTTGCTGTAATACTCTCCCACAGGTGCCACTTCTTGCTGTAATACTCTCCCACAGGTGCCAATTCTTGCTGTAATACTCTCCACAGGTGCCAATTCTTGCTGTAATACTCTCCCACAGGTGCCAATTCTTGCTGTAATACTCTCCCACAGGTGCCACTTCTTGCTGTAATACTCTCCCACAGGTGCCAATTCTTGCTGTAATACTCTCCCACAGGTGCCAATTCTTGCTGTAATACTCTCCCACAGGTGCCAATTCTTGCTGTAATACTCTCCCACAGGTGCCAATTCTTGCTGTAATTCACATCCCACGGTGCCAATTCTTGCTGTAATACTCTCCCACAGGTGCCAATTCTTGCTGTAATACTCTCCCACAGGTGCAAATTCTTGCTGTAATATTCTCCCACAGGTGCCAATTCTTGCTGTAATAACCTCCCACAGGTGCCAATTCTTGCTGTAATACTCTCCCACAGGTGCCAATTCTTGCTGTAATACTCTCCCACAGGTGCCAATTCTTGCTGTAATACTCTCCCACAGGTGCCAATTCTTGCTGTAATGCACTCCCACAGGTGCCAATTCTTGCTGTAATACTCTCCCACAGGTGCCAATTCTTGCTGTAATACACTCCCACAGGTACCAATTCTTGCTCTAATACTCTCCCACAGGTGCCAATTCTTGCTGTAATACTCTCCACAGGTGCCAATTCTTGCTGTAATATTCTCCCACAGGTGCCAATTCTTGCTGTAATACTCTCCCACAGGTGCCAATTCTTGCTGTAATACACACCCACAGGTACCAATTCTTGCTGCTAATACTCTCCCACAGGTGCCAATTCTTGCTGTAATACTCTCCCACAGGTGCCAATTCTTGCTGTAATATTCTCCCACAGGTGCCAATTCTTGCTGTAATACTCTCCCACAGGTGCCAATTCTTGCTGTAATAACCTCCCACAGTGCCAATTCTTGCTGTAATACTCTCCCACAGGTGCCAATTCTTGCTGTAATACTCTCCCACAGGTGCCAATTCTTGCTGTATATACTCTCCCACAGGTGCCAATTCTTGCTGTAATACTCTCCCACAGGTGCCAATTCTTGTTGTAATACTCTCCCACAGGTGCCAATTCTTGCTGTAATACTCTCCCACAAGGTGCCAATTCTTGCTGTAATACACTCCCACAGGTACCAATTCTTGCTCTAATACTCTCCCACAGGTGCCAATTCTTGCTGTAATACTCTCCCACAGGTGCCAATTCTTGCTGTAATACTCTCCCACAGGTGCCACTTCTTGCTGTAATACTCTCCACAGGTGCCAATTCTTGCTGTAATACTCTCCCACAGGTGCCAATTCTTGCTGCTAATACTCTCGCACAGGTGCCAATTCTTTGCTGTAATACTCTCCCACAGGTGCCAATTCTTGCTGTAATACTCTCCCACAGGTGCCAATTCTTGCTGTAATACTCTCCCACAGGTGCCAATTCTTGCTGTAATACTATCCCACAGGTGCCAATTCTTGCTGTAATACTCTCCCACAGGTGCCAATTCTTGCTGTAATACTCTCCCACAGGTGCAAATTCTTGCTGTAATATTCTCCCTCAGGTGCCAATTCTTGCTGTAATACTCTCCCACAGGTGCAGAATTCCTTGCTGTAATATTCTCCCACAGGTAGCCAATTCTGCTGTATAC